>NW_027102172.1:0-24745 GCF_035609145.1 Eleutherodactylus coqui | reverse complement strand
TTTTCCGTTTCGGAGGTGCGTTCGCACTGCATAAAGCCCATAGGAAAGGAGGAGGAGCTGTCAACGGACATTCTAAGCTGAATGTGCCTGCTCTCGTCAGATCGCGGCCGCCAGCCAGCTTGAGGCCTGGCAAGTACCAGTATGGGTGACCGGCTGGGAATCCCAGGTCCCGTTGACTTTTAAGGCCGTGAGTAGGTTTCTTTTCTTTTCGGAGGTGCGTTCGCACTGCAGAAAGCCCATAGGAAAGGAGGAGGAGCTGTCAACGGGCATTCTAAGCTGAATGTGCCTGCTCTTGTCAGATCGCGGCCGCCAGCCAGCTTGAGGCCTGGCAAGTACCAGTATGGGTGACGGCTGGGAATCCCAGGTCCCGTTGACTTTTAAGGCCGTGAGTAGGTTTCTTTCCGTTTCGGAGGTGCGTTCGCACTGCAGAAAGCCCATAGGAAAGGAGGAGGAGCTGTCAACGGACATTCTAAGCTGAATGTGCCTGCTCTCGTCAGATCGCGGCCGCCAGCCAGCTTGAGGCCTGGCAAGTACCAGTATGGGTGACCGGCTGGGAATCCCAGGTCCCGTTGACTTTTAAGGCCGTGAGTAGGTTTCTTTTCTTTTCGGAGGTGCGTTCGCACTGCAGAAAGCCCATAGGAAAGGAGGAGGAGCTGTCAACGGGCATTCTAAGCTGAATGTGCCTGCTCTCGTCAGACCGCGGCCGCCAGCCAGCTTGAGGCCTGGCAAGTACCAGTATGGGTGACCGGCTGGGAATCCCAGGTCCCGTTGACTTTTAAGGCCGTGAGTAGGTTTCTTTCCTTTTCGGAGGTGCGTTCGCACTGCAGAAAGCCCATAGGAAAGGAGGAGGAGCTGTCAACGGGCATTCTAAGCTGAATGTGCCTGCTCTCGTCAGATCGCGGCCGCCAGCCAGCTTGAGGCCTGGCAAGTACCAGTATGGGTGACCGGCTGGGAATCCCAGGTCCCGTTGACTTTTAAGGCCGTGAGTAGGTTTCTTTCCTTTTCGGAGGTGCGTTCGCACTGCAGAAAGCCCATAGGAAAGGAGGAGGAGCTGTCAACGGGCATTCTAAGCTGAATGTGCCTGCTCTCGTCAGATCGCGGCCGCCAGCCAGCTTGAGGCCTGGCAAGTACCAGTATGGGTGACCGGCTGGGAATCCCAGGTCCCGTTGACTTTTAAGGCCGTGAGTAGGTTTCTTTCCTTTTCGGAGGTGCGTTCGCACTGCAGAAAGCCCATAGGAAAGGAGGAGGAGCTGTCAACGGGCATTCTAAGCTGAATGTGCCTGCTCTCGTCAGATCGCGGCCGCCAGCCAGCTTGAGGCCTGGCAAGTACCAGTATGGGTGACCGGCTGGGAATCCCAGGTCCCGTTGACTTTTAAGGCCGTGAGTAGGTTTCTTTCCTTTTCGGAGGTGCGTTCGCACTGCAGAAAGCCCATAGGAAAGGAGGAGGAGCTGTCAACGGGCATTCTAAGCTGAATGTGCCTGCTCTCGTCAGATCGCGGCCGCCAGCCAGCTTGAGGCCTGGCAAGTACCAGTATGGGTGACCGGCTGGGAATCCCAGGTCCCGTTGACTTTAAGGCCGTGAGTAGGTTTCTTTCCGTTTCGGAGGTGCGTTCGCACTGCAGAAAGCCCATAGGAAAGGAGGAGGAGCTGTCAACGGACATTCTAAGCTGAATGTGCCTGCTCTCGTCAGATCGCGGCCGCCAGCCAGCTTGAGGCCTGGCAAGTACCAGTATGGGTGACCGGCTGGGTATCCCAGGTCCCGTTGACTTTTAAGGCCGTGAGTAGGTTTCTTTTCTTTTCGGAGGTGCGTTCGCACTGCAGAAAGCCCATAGGAAAGGAGGAGGAGCTGTCAACGGGCATTCTAAGCTGAATGTGCCTGCTCTCGTCAGATCGCGGCCGCCAGCCAGCTTGAGGCCTGGCAAGTACCAGTATGGGTGACGGCTGGGAATCCAGGTCCCGTTGACTTTAAGGCCGTGAGTAGGTTTCTTTCCTTTTCGGAGGTGCGTTCGCACTGCAGAAAGCCCATAGGAAAGGAGGAGGAGCTGTCAACGGACATTCTAAGCTGAATGTGCCTGCTCTCGTCAGATCGCGGCCGCCAGCCAGCTTGAGGCCTGGCAAGTACCAGTATGGGTGACCGGCTGGGAATCCCAGGTCCCGTTGACTTTTAAGGCCGTGAGTAGGTTTCTTTTCTTTTCGGAGGTGCGTTCGCACTGCAGAAAGCCCATAGGAAAGGAGGAGGAGCTGTCAACGGGCATTCTAAGCTGAATGTGCCTGCTCTCGTCAGATCGCGGCCGCCAGCCAGCTTGAGGCCTGGCAAGTACCAGTATGGGTGACCGGCTGGGAATCCCAGGTCCCGTTGACTTTAAGGCCGTGAGTAGGTTTCTTTCCTTTTCGGAGGTGCGTTCGCACTGCAGAAAGCCCATAGGAAAGGAGGAGGAGCTGTCAACGGGCATTCTAAGCTGAATGTGCCTGCTCTCGTCAGATCGCGGCCGCCAGCCAGCTTGAGGCCTGGCAAGTACAAGTATGGGAGACCGGCTGGGAATCCCAGGTCCCATTGACTTTTAAGGCCGTGAGTAGGTTTCTTTCCTTTTCGGAGGTGCGTTCGCACTGCAGAAAGCCCATAGGAAAGGAGGAGGAGCTGTCAATGGGCATTCTAAGCTGAATGTGCCTGCTCTCGTCAGATCGCGGCCGCCAGCCAGCTTGAGGCCTGGCAAGTACCAGTATGGGTGACCGGCTGGGAATCCCAGGTCCCGTTGACTTTTAAGGCCGTGAGTAGGTTTCTTTCCTTTTCGGAGGTGCGTTCGCACTGCAGAAAGCCCATAGGAAAGGTGGAGGAGCTGTCAACGGGCATTCTAAGCTGAATGTGCCTGCTCTCATCAGATCGCGGCCGCCAGCCAGCTTGAGGCCTGGCAAGTACCAGTATGGGTGACCGGCTGGGAATCCCAGGTCCCGTTGACTTTTAAGGCCGTGAGTAGGTTTCTTTCCGTTTCGGAGGTGCGTTCGCACTGCAGAAAGCCCATAGGAAAGGAGGAGGAGCTGTCAACGGGCATTCTAAGCTGAATGTGCCTGCTCTTGTCAGATCGCGGCCGCCAGCCAGCTTGAGGCCTGGCAAGTACCAGTATGGGTGACCGGCTGGGAATCCCAGGTCCCGTTGACTTTTAAGGCCGTGAGTAGGTTTCTTTCCTTTTCGGAGGTGCGTTCGCACTGCAGAAAGCCCATAGGAAAGGAGAAGGAGCTGTCAACGGGCATTCTAAGCTGAATGTGCCTGCTCTCGTCAGATCGCGGCCGCCAGCCAGCTTGAGGCCTGGCAAGTACCAGTATGGGTGACCGGCTGGGAATCCCAGGTCCTGTTGACTTTTAAGGCCGTGAGTAGGTTTCTTTCCGTTTCGGAGGTGCGTTCGCACTGCAGAAAGCCCATAGGAAAGGAGGAGGAGCTGTCAACGGGCATTCTAAGCTGAATGTGCCTGCTCTCGTCAGATCGCGGCCGCCAGCCAGCTTGAGGCCTGGCAAGTACCAGTATGGGTGACCGGCTGGAATCCCAGGTCCCGTTGACTTTTAAGGCCGTGAGTAGGTTTCTTTCCGTTTCGGAGGTGCGTTCGCACTGCAGAAAGCCCATAGGAAAGGAGGAGGAGCTGTCAACGGGCATTCTAAGCTGAATGTGCCTGCTCTCGTCAGATCGCGGCCGCCAGCCAGCTTGAGGCCTGGCAAGTACCAGTATGGGTGACCGGCTGGGAATCCCAGGTCCCGTTGACTTTTAAGGCCGTGAGTAGGTTTCTTTCCTTTTCGGAGGTGCGTTCGCACTGCAGAAAGCCCATAGGAAAGGAGGAGGAGCTGTCAACGGGCATTCTAAGCTGAATGTGCCTGCTCTCGTCAGATCGCGGCCGCCAGCCAGCTTGAGGCCTGGCAAGTACCAGTATGGGTGACCGGCTGGGAATCCCAGGTCCCGTTGACTTTTAAGGCCGTGAGTAGGTTTCTTTCCGTTTCGGAGGTGCGTTCGCACTGCAGAAAGCCCATAGGAAAGGAGGAGGAGCTGTCAACGGACATTCTAAGCTGAATGTGCCTGCTCTCGTCAGATCGCGGCCGCCAGCCAGCTTGAGGCCTGGCAAGTACCAGTATGGGTGACCGGCTGGGAATCCAGGTCCCGTTGACTTTTAAGGCCGTGAGTAGGTTTCTTTCCTTTTCGGAGGTGCGTTCGCACTGCAGAAAGCCCATAGGAAAGGAGGAGGAGCTGTCAACGGGCATTCTAAGCTGAATGTGCCTGCTCTCGTCAGATCGCGGCCGCCAGCCAGCTTGAGGCCTGGCAAGTACCAGTATGGGTGACCGGCTGGGAATCCCAGGTCCCGTTGACTTTTAAGGCCGTGAGTAGGTTTCTTTCCGTTTCGGAGGTGCGTTCGCTCACTGCAGAAAGCCCATAGGAAAGGAGGAGGAGCTGTCAACGGACATTCTAAGCTGAATGTGCCTGCTCTCGTCAGATCGCGGCCGCCAGCCAGCTTGAGGCCTGGCAAGTACCAGTATGGGTGACCGGCTGGGAATCCCAGGTCCCGTTGACTTTTAAGGCCGTGAGTAGGTTTCTTTTCTTTTCGGAGGTGCGTTCGCACTGCAGAAAGCCCATAGGAAAGGAGGAGGAGCTGTCAACGGGCATTCTAAGCTGAATGTGCCTGCTCTCGTCAGACCGCGGCCGCCAGCCAGCTTGAGGCCTGGCAAGTACCAGTATGGGTGACCGGCTGGGAATCCCAGGTCCCGTTGACTTTTAAGGCCGTGAGTAGGTTTCTTTCCTTTTCGGAGGTGCGTTCGCACTGCAGAAAGCCCATAGGAAAGGAGGAGGAGCTGTCAACGGGCATTCTAAGCTGAATGTGCCTGCTCTCGTCAGATCGCGGCCGCCAGCCAGCTTGAGGCCTGGCAAGTACCAGTATGGGTGACCGGCTGGGAATCCCAGGTCCCGTTGACTTTTAAGGCCGTGAGTAGGTTTCTTTCCTTTTCGGAGGTGCGTTCGCACTGCAGAAAGCCCATAGGAAAGGAGGAGGAGCTGTCAACGGGCATTCTAAGCTGAATGTGCCTGCTCTCGTCAGATCGCGGCCGCCAGCCAGCTTGAGGCCTGGCAAGTACCAGTATGGGTGACCGGCTGGGAATCCCAGGTCCCGTTGACTTTTAAGGCCGTGAGTAGGTTTCTTTCCTTTTCGGAGGTGCGTTCGCACTGCAGAAAGCCCATAGGAAAGGAGGAGGAGCTGTCAACGGGCATTCTAAGCTGAATGTGCCTGCTCTCGTCAGATCGCGGCCGCCAGCCAGCTTGAGGCCTGGCAAGTACCAGTATGGGTGACCGGCTGGGAATCCCAGGTCCCGTTGACTTTTAAGGCCGTGAGTAGGTTTCTTTCCTTTTCGGAGGTGCGTTCGCACTGCAGAAAGCCCATAGGAAAGGAGGAGGAGCTGTCAACGGGCATTCTAAGCTGAATGTGCCTGCTCTCGTCAGATCGCGGCCGCCAGCCAGCTTGAGGCCTGGCAAGTACCAGTATGGGTGACCGGCTGGGAATCCAGGTCCCGTTGACTTTTAAGGCCGTGAGTAGGTTTCTTTCCGTTTCGGAGGTGCGTTCGCACTGCAGAAAGCCCATAGGAAAGGAGGAGGAGCTGTCAACGGACATTCTAAGCTGAATGTGCCTGCTCTCGTCAGATCGCGGCCGCCAGCCAGCTTGAGGCCTGGCAAGTACCAGTATGGGTGACCGGCTGGGTATCCCAGGTCCCGTTGACTTTTAAGGCCGTGAGTAGGTTTCTTTTCTTTTCGGAGGTGCGTTCGCACTGCAGAAAGCCCATAGGAAAGGAGGAGGAGCTGTCAACGGGCATTCTAAGCTGAATGTGCCTGCTCTCGTCAGATCGCGGCCGCCAGCCAGCTTGAGGCCTGGCAAGTACCAGTATGGGTGACCGGCTGGGAATCCCAGGTCCCGTTGACTTTAAGGCCGTGAGTAGGTTTCTTTCCTTTTCGGAGGTGCGTTCGCACTGCAGAAAGCCCATAGGAAAGGAGGAGGAGCTGTCAACGGACATTCTAAGCTGAATGTGCCTGCTCTCGTCAGATCGCGGCCGCCAGCCAGCTTGAGGCCTGGCAAGTACCAGTATGGGTGACCGGCTGGGAATCCCAGGTCCCGTTGACTTTTAAGGCCGTGAGTAGGTTTCTTTCCGTTTCGGAGGTGCGTTCGCACTGCAGAAAGCCCATAGGAAAGGAGGAGGAGCTGTCAACGGACATTCTAAGCTGAATGTGCCTGCTCTCGTCAGATCGCGGCCGCCAGCCAGCTTGAGGCCTGGCAAGTACCAGTATGGGTGACCGGCTGGGAATCCCAGGTCCCGTTGACTTTTAAGGCCGTGAGTAGGTTTCTTTCCTTTTCGGAGGTGCGTTCGCACTGCAGAAAGCCCATAGGAAAGGAGGAGGAGCTGTCAACGGGCATTCTAAGCTGAATGTGCCTGCTCTCGTCAGATCGCGGCCGCCAGCCAGCTTGAGGCCTGGCAAGTACCAGTATGGGTGACCGGCTGGGAATCCCAGGTCCCGTTGACTTTTAAGGCCGTGAGTAGGTTTCTTTCCTTTTCGGAGGTGCGTTCGCACTGCAGAAAGCCCATAGGAAAGGAGGAGGAGCTGTCAACGGGCATTCTAAGCTGAATGTGCCTGCTCTCGTCAGATCGCGGCCGCCAGCCAGCTTGAGGCCTGGCAAGTACCAGTATGGGTGACCGGCTGGGAATCCCAGGTCCCGTTGACTTTTAAGGCCGTGAGTAGGTTTCTTTCCTTTTCGGAGGTGCGTTCGCACTGCAGAAAGCCCATAGGAAAGGAGGAGGAGCTGTCAACGGACATTCTAAGCTGAATGTGCCTGCTCTCGTCAGATCGCGGCCGCCAGCCAGCTTGAGGCCTGGCAAGTACCAGTATGGGTGACCGGCTGGGAATCCCAGGTCCCGTTGACTTTTAAGGCCGTGAGTAGGTTTCTTTCCTTTTCGGAGGTGCGTTCGCACTGCAGAAAGCCCATAGGAAAGGAGGAGGAGCTGTCAACGGGCATTCTAAGCTGAATGTGCCTGCTCTCGTCAGATCGCGGCCGCCAGCCAGCTTGAGGCCTGGCAAGTACCAGTATGGGTGACCGGCTGGGAATCCCAGGTCCCGTTGACTTTTAAGGCCGTGAGTAGGTTTCTTTCCGTTTCGGAGGTGCGTTCGCACTGCAGAAAGCCCATAGGAAAGGAGGAGGAGCTGTCAACGGACATTCTAAGCTGAATGTGCCTGCTCTCGTCAGATCGCGGCCGCCAGCCAGCTTGAGGCCTGGCAAGTACCAGTATGGGTGACCGGCTGGGTATCCCAGGTCCCGTTGACTTTTAAGGCCGTGAGTAGGTTTCTTTTCTTTTCGGAGGTGCGTTCGCACTGCAGAAAGCCCATAGGAAAGGAGGAGGAGCTGTCAACGGGCATTCTAAGCTGAATGTGCCTGCTCTCGTCAGATCGCGGCCGCCAGCCAGCTTGAGGCCTGGCAAGTACCAGTATGGGTGACCGGCTGGGAATCCCAGGTCCCGTTGACTTTAAGGCCGTGAGTAGGTTTCTTTCCTTTTCGGAGGTGCGTTCGCACTGCAGAAAGCCCATAGGAAAGGAGGAGGAGCTGTCAACGGACATTCTAAGCTGAATGTGCCTGCTCTCGTCAGATCGCGGCCGCCAGCCAGCTTGAGGCCTGGCAAGTACCAGTATGGGTGACCGGCTGGGAATCCCAGGTCCCGTTGACTTTTAAGGCCGTGAGTAGGTTTCTTTTCTTTTCGGAGGTGCGTTCGCACTGCAGAAAGCCCATAGGAAAGGAGGAGGAGCTGTCAACGGGCATTCTAAGCTGAATGTGCCTGCTCTCGTCAGATCGCGGCCGCCAGCCAGCTTGAGGCCTGGCAAGTACCAGTATGGGTGACCGGCTGGGAATCCCAGGTCCCGTTGACTTTAAGGCCGTGAGTAGGTTTCTTTCCTTTTCGGAGGTGCGTTCGCACTGCAGAAAGCCCATAGGAAAGGAGGAGGAGCTGTCAACGGGCATTCTAAGCTGAATGTGCCTGCTCTCGTCAGATCGCGGCCGCCAGCCAGCTTGAGGCCTGGCAAGTACAAGTATGGGAGACCGGCTGGGAATCCCAGGTCCCATTGACTTTTAAGGCCGTGAGTAGGTTTCTTTCCTTTTCGGAGGTGCGTTCGCACTGCAGAAAGCCCATAGGAAAGGAGGAGGAGCTGTCAATGGGCATTCTAAGCTGAATGTGCCTGCTCTCGTCAGATCGCGGCCGCCAGCCAGCTTGAGGCCTGGCAAGTACCAGTATGGGTGACCGGCTGGGAATCCCAGGTCCCGTTGACTTTTAAGGCCGTGAGTAGGTTTCTTTCCTTTTCGGAGGTGCGTTCGCACTGCAGAAAGCCCATAGGAAAGGTGGAGGAGCTGTCAACGGGCATTCTAAGCTGAATGTGCCTGCTCTCATCAGATCGCGGCCGCCAGCCAGCTTGAGGCCTGGCAAGTACCAGTATGGGTGACCGGCTGGGAATCCCAGGTCCCGTTGACTTTTAAGGCCGTGAGTAGGTTTCTTTCCGTTTCGGAGGTGCGTTCGCACTGCAGAAAGCCCATAGGAAAGGAGGAGGAGCTGTCAACGGGCATTCTAAGCTGAATGTGCCTGCTCTTGTCAGATCGCGGCCGCCAGCCAGCTTGAGGCCTGGCAAGTACCAGTATGGGTGACCGGCTGGGAATCCCAGGTCCCGTTGACTTTTAAGGCCGTGAGTAGGTTTCTTTCCTTTTCGGAGGTGCGTTCGCACTGCAGAAAGCCCATAGGAAAGGAGAAGGAGCTGTCAACGGGCATTCTAAGCTGAATGTGCCTGCTCTCGTCAGATCGCGGCCGCCAGCCAGCTTGAGGCCTGGCAAGTACCAGTATGGGTGACCGGCTGGGAATCCCAGGTCCTGTTGACTTTTAAGGCCGTGAGTAGGTTTCTTTCCGTTTCGGAGGTGCGTTCGCACTGCAGAAAGCCCATAGGAAAGGAGGAGGAGCTGTCAACGGGCATTCTAAGCTGAATGTGCCTGCTCTCGTCAGATCGCGGCCGCCAGCCAGCTTGAGGCCTGGCAAGTACCAGTATGGGTGACCGGCTGGGAATCCCAGGTCCCGTTGACTTTTAAGGCCGTGAGTAGGTTTCTTTCCGTTTCGGAGGTGCGTTCGCACTGCAGAAAGCCCATAGGAAAGGAGGAGGAGCTGTCAACGGGCATTCTAAGCTGAATGTGCCTGCTCTCGTCAGATCGCGGCCGCCAGCCAGCTTGAGGCCTGGCAAGTACCAGTATGGGTGACCGGCTGGGAATCCCAGGTCCCGTTGACTTTTAAGGCCGTGAGTAGGTTTCTTTCCTTTTCGGAGGTGCGTTCGCACTGCAGAAAGCCCATAGGAAAGGAGGAGGAGCTGTCAACGGGCATTCTAAGCTGAATGTGCCTGCTCTCGTCAGATCGCGGCCGCCAGCCAGCTTGAGGCCTGGCAAGTACCAGTATGGGTGACCGGCTGGGAATCCCAGGTCCCGTTGACTTTTAAGGCCGTGAGTAGGTTTCTTTACGTTTCGGAGGTGCGTTCGCACTGCAGAAAGCCCATAGGAAAGGAGGAGGAGCTGTCAACGGGCATTCTAAGCTGAATGTGCCTGCTCTCGTCAGATCGCGGCCGCCAGCCAGCTTGAGGCCTGGCAAGTACCAGTATGGGTGACCGGCTGGGAATCCCAGGTCCCGTTGACTTTTAAGGCCGTGAGTAGGTTTCTTTCCTTTTCGGAGGTGCGTTCGCACTGCAGAAAGCCCATAGGAAAGGAGGAGGAGCTGTCAACGGGCATTCTAAGCTGAATGTGCCTGCTCTCGTCAGATCGCGGCCGCCAGCCAGTTTGAGGCCTGGCAAGTACCAGTATGGGTGACCGGCTGGGAATCCCAGGTCCCGTTGACTTTTAAGGCCGTGAGTAGGTTTCTTTCCTTTTCGGAGGTGCGTTCGCACTGCAGAAAGCCCATAGGAAAGGAGGAGGAGCTGTCAACGGGCATTCTAAGCTGAATGTGCCTGCTCTCGTCAGATCGCGGCCGCCAGCCAGCTTGAGGCCTGGCAAGTACCAGTATGGGTTACCGGCTGGGAATCCCAGGTCCCGTTGACTTTTAAGGCCGTGAGTAGGTTTCTTTCCGTTTCGGAGGTGCGTTCGCACTGCATAAAGCCCATAGGAAAGGAGGAGGAGCTGTCAACGGACATTCTAAGCTGAATGTGCCTGCTCTCGTCAGATCGCGGCCGCCAGCCAGCTTGAGGCCTGGCAAGTACCAGTATGGGTGACCGGCTGGGAATCCCAGGTCCCGTTGACTTTTAAGGCCGTGAGTAGGTTTCTTTTCTTTTCGGAGGTGCGTTCGCACTGCAGAAAGCCCATAGGAAAGGAGGAGGAGCTGTCAACGGGCATTCTAAGCTGAATGTGCCTGCTCTTGTCAGATCGCGGCCGCCAGCCAGCTTGAGGCCTGGCAAGTACCAGTATGGGTGACCGGCTGGGAATCCCAGGTCCCGTTGACTTTTAAGGCCGTGAGTAGGTTTCTTTCCGTTTCGGAGGTGCGTTCGCACTGCAGAAAGCCCATAGGAAAGGAGGAGGAGCTGTCAACGGACATTCTAAGCTGAATGTGCCTGCTCTCGTCAGATCGCGGCCGCCAGCCAGCTTGAGGCCTGGCAAGTACCAGTATGGGTGACCGGCTGGGAATCCCAGGTCCCGTTGACTTTTAAGGCCGTGAGTAGGTTTCTTTTCTTTTCGGAGGTGCG
This sequence comes from Eleutherodactylus coqui, assembly GCF_035609145.1. Classification (NCBI taxonomy): domain Eukaryota; kingdom Metazoa; phylum Chordata; class Amphibia; order Anura; family Eleutherodactylidae; genus Eleutherodactylus; species Eleutherodactylus coqui. Next base: position 13,989 of record NW_027102172.1, on the reverse strand, counting down.
TTCGCACTGCAGAAAGCCCATAGGAAAGGAGGAGGAGCTGTCAACGGGCATTCTAAGCTGAATGTGCCTGCTCTCGTCAGACCGCGGCCGCCAGCCAGCTTGAGGCCTGGCAAGTACCAGTATGGGTGACCGGCTGGGAATCCCAGGTCCCGTTGACTTTTAAGGCCGTGAGTAGGTTTCTTTCCTTTTCGGAGGTGCGTTCGCACTGCAGAAAGCCCATAGGAAAGGAGGAGGAGCTGTCAACGGGCATTCTAAGCTGAATGTGCCTGCTCTCGTCAGATCGCGGCCGCCAGCCAGCTTGAGGCCTGGCAAGTACCAGTATGGGTGACCGGCTGGGAATCCCAGGTCCCGTTGACTTTTAAGGCCGTGAGTAGGTTTCTTTCCTTTTCGGAGGTGCGTTCGCACTGCAGAAAGCCCATAGGAAAGGAGGAGGAGCTGTCAACGGGCATTCTAAGCTGAATGTGCCTGCTCTCGTCAGATCGCGGCCGCCAGCCAGCTTGAGGCCTGGCAAGTACCAGTATGGGTGACCGGCTGGGAATCCCAGGTCCCGTTGACTTTTAAGGCCGTGAGTAGGTTTCTTTCCTTTTCGGAGGTGCGTTCGCACTGCAGAAAGCCCATAGGAAAGGAGGAGGAGCTGTCAACGGGCATTCTAAGCTGAATGTGCCTGCTCTCGTCAGATCGCGGCCGCCAGCCAGCTTGAGGCCTGGCAAGTACCAGTATGGGTGACCGGCTGGGAATCCCAGGTCCCGTTGACTTTTAAGGCCGTGAGTAGGTTTCTTTCCTTTTCGGAGGTGCGTTCGCACTGCAGAAAGCCCATAGGAAAGGAGGAGGAGCTGTCAACGGGCATTCTAAGCTGAATGTGCCTGCTCTCGTCAGATCGCGGCCGCCAGCCAGCTTGAGGCCTGGCAAGTACCAGTATGGGTGACCGGCTGGGAATCCCAGGTCCCGTTGACTTTTAAGGCCGTGAGTAGGTTTCTTTCCGTTTCGGAGGTGCGTTCGCACTGCAGAAAGCCCATAGGAAAGGAGGAGGAGCTGTCAACGGACATTCTAAGCTGAATGTGCCTGCTCTCGTCAGATCGCGGCCGCCAGCCAGCTTGAGGCCTGGCAAGTACCAGTATGGGTGACCGGCTGGGTATCCCAGGTCCCGTTGACTTTTAAGGCCGTGAGTAGGTTTCTTTTCTTTTCGGAGGTGCGTTCGCACTGCAGAAAGCCCATAGGAAAGGAGGAGGAGCTGTCAACGGGCATTCTAAGCTGAATGTGCCTGCTCTCGTCAGATCGCGGCCGCCAGCCAGCTTGAGGCCTGGCAAGTACCAGTATGGGTGACCGGCTGGGAATCCCAGGTCCCGTTGACTTTAAGGCCGTGAGTAGGTTTCTTTCCTTTTCGGAGGTGCGTTCGCACTGCAGAAAGCCCATAGGAAAGGAGGAGGAGCTGTCAACGGACATTCTAAGCTGAATGTGCCTGCTCTCGTCAGATCGCGGCCGCCAGCCAGCTTGAGGCCTGGCAAGTACCAGTATGGGTGACCGGCTGGGAATCCCAGGTCCCGTTGACTTTTAAGGCCGTGAGTAGGTTTCTTTTCTTTTCGGAGGTGCGTTCGCACTGCAGAAAGCCCATAGGAAAGGAGGAGGAGCTGTCAACGGGCATTCTAAGCTGAATGTGCCTGCTCTCGTCAGATCGCGGCCGCCAGCCAGCTTGAGGCCTGGCAAGTACCAGTATGGGTGACCGGCTGGGAATCCCAGGTCCCGTTGACTTTAAGGCCGTGAGTAGGTTTCTTTCCTTTTCGGAGGTGCGTTCGCACTGCAGAAAGCCCATAGGAAAGGAGGAGGAGCTGTCAACGGGCATTCTAAGCTGAATGTGCCTGCTCTCGTCAGATCGCGGCCGCCAGCCAGCTTGAGGCCTGGCAAGTACAAGTATGGGAGACCGGCTGGGAATCCCAGGTCCCATTGACTTTTAAGGCCGTGAGTAGGTTTCTTTCCTTTTCGGAGGTGCGTTCGCACTGCAGAAAGCCCATAGGAAAGGAGGAGGAGCTGTCAATGGGCATTCTAAGCTGAATGTGCCTGCTCTCGTCAGATCGCGGCCGCCAGCCAGCTTGAGGCCTGGCAAGTACCAGTATGGGTGACCGGCTGGGAATCCCAGGTCCCGTTGACTTTTAAGGCCGTGAGTAGGTTTCTTTCCTTTTCGGAGGTGCGTTCGCACTGCAGAAAGCCCATAGGAAAGGTGGAGGAGCTGTCAACGGGCATTCTAAGCTGAATGTGCCTGCTCTCATCAGATCGCGGCCGCCAGCCAGCTTGAGGCCTGGCAAGTACCAGTATGGGTGACCGGCTGGGAATCCCAGGTCCCGTTGACTTTTAAGGCCGTGAGTAGGTTTCTTTCCGTTTCGGAGGTGCGTTCGCACTGCAGAAAGCCCATAGGAAAGGAGGAGGAGCTGTCAACGGGCATTCTAAGCTGAATGTGCCTGCTCTTGTCAGATCGCGGCCGCCAGCCAGCTTGAGGCCTGGCAAGTACCAGTATGGGTGACCGGCTGGGAATCCCAGGTCCCGTTGACTTTTAAGGCCGTGAGTAGGTTTCTTTCCTTTTCGGAGGTGCGTTCGCACTGCAGAAAGCCCATAGGAAAGGAGAAGGAGCTGTCAACGGGCATTCTAAGCTGAATGTGCCTGCTCTCGTCAGATCGCGGCCGCCAGCCAGCTTGAGGCCTGGCAAGTACCAGTATGGGTGACCGGCTGGGAATCCCAGGTCCTGTTGACTTTTAAGGCCGTGAGTAGGTTTCTTTCCGTTTCGGAGGTGCGTTCGCACTGCAGAAAGCCCATAGGAAAGGAGGAGGAGCTGTCAACGGGCATTCTAAGCTGAATGTGCCTGCTCTCGTCAGATCGCGGCCGCCAGCCAGCTTGAGGCCTGGCAAGTACCAGTATGGGTGACCGGCTGGGAATCCCAGGTCCCGTTGACTTTTAAGGCCGTGAGTAGGTTTCTTTCCGTTTCGGAGGTGCGTTCGCACTGCAGAAAGCCCATAGGAAAGGAGGAGGAGCTGTCAACGGGCATTCTAAGCTGAATGTGCCTGCTCTCGTCAGATCGCGGCCGCCAGCCAGCTTGAGGCCTGGCAAGTACCAGTATGGGTGACCGGCTGGGAATCCCAGGTCCCGTTGACTTTTAAGGCCGTGAGTAGGTTTCTTTCCTTTTCGGAGGTGCGTTCGCACTGCAGAAAGCCCATAGGAAAGGAGGAGGAGCTGTCAACGGGCATTCTAAGCTGAATGTGCCTGCTCTCGTCAGATCGCGGCCGCCAGCCAGCTTGAGGCCTGGCAAGTACCAGTATGGGTGACCGGCTGGGAATCCCAGGTCCCGTTGACTTTTAAGGCCGTGAGTAGGTTTCTTTCCGTTTCGGAGGTGCGTTCGCACTGCAGAAAGCCCATAGGAAAGGAGGAGGAGCTGTCAACGGACATTCTAAGCTGAATGTGCCTGCTCTCGTCAGATCGCGGCCGCCAGCCAGCTTGAGGCCTGGCAAGTACCAGTATGGGTGACCGGCTGGGAATCCCAGGTCCCGTTGACTTTTAAGGCCGTGAGTAGGTTTCTTTCCTTTTCGGAGGTGCGTTCGCACTGCAGAAAGCCCATAGGAAAGGAGGAGGAGCTGTCAACGGGCATTCTAAGCTGAATGTGCCTGCTCTCGTCAGATCGCGGCCGCCAGCCAGCTTGAGGCCTGGCAAGTACCAGTATGGGTGACCGGCTGGGAATCCCAGGTCCCGTTGACTTTTAAGGCCGTGAGTAGGTTTCTTTCCGTTTCGGAGGTGCGTTCGCACTGCAGAAAGCCCATAGGAAAGGAGGAGGAGCTGTCAACGGACATTCTAAGCTGAATGTGCCTGCTCTCGTCAGATCGCGGCCGCCAGCCAGCTTGAGGCCTGGCAAGTACCAGTATGGGTGACCGGCTGGGAATCCCAGGTCCCGTTGACTTTTAAGGCCGTGAGTAGGTTTCTTTTCTTTTCGGAGGTGCGTTCGCACTGCAGAAAGCCCATAGGAAAGGAGGAGGAGCTGTCAACGGGCATTCTAAGCTGAATGTGCCTGCTCTCGTCAGACCGCGGCCGCCAGCCAGCTTGAGGCCTGGCAAGTACCAGTATGGGTGACCGGCTGGGAATCCCAGGTCCCGTTGACTTTTAAGGCCGTGAGTAGGTTTCTTTCCTTTTCGGAGGTGCGTTCGCACTGCAGAAAGCCCATAGGAAAGGAGGAGGAGCTGTCAACGGGCATTCTAAGCTGAATGTGCCTGCTCTCGTCAGATCGCGGCCGCCAGCCAGCTTGAGGCCTGGCAAGTACCAGTATGGGTGACCGGCTGGGAATCCCAGGTCCCGTTGACTTTTAAGGCCGTGAGTAGGTTTCTTTCCTTTTCGGAGGTGCGTTCGCACTGCAGAAAGCCCATAGGAAAGGAGGAGGAGCTGTCAACGGGCATTCTAAGCTGAATGTGCCTGCTCTCGTCAGATCGCGGCCGCCAGCCAGCTTGAGGCCTGGCAAGTACCAGTATGGGTGACCGGCTGGGAATCCCAGGTCCCGTTGACTTTTAAGGCCGTGAGTAGGTTTCTTTCCTTTTCGGAGGTGCGTTCGCACTGCAGAAAGCCCATAGGAAAGGAGGAGGAGCTGTCAACGGGCATTCTAAGCTGAATGTGCCTGCTCTCGTCAGATCGCGGCCGCCAGCCAGCTTGAGGCCTGGCAAGTACCAGTATGGGTGACCGGCTGGGAATCCCAGGTCCCGTTGACTTTTAAGGCCGTGAGTAGGTTTCTTTCCTTTTCGGAGGTGCGTTCGCACTGCAGAAAGCCCATAGGAAAGGAGGAGGAGCTGTCAACGGGCATTCTAAGCTGAATGTGCCTGCTCTCGTCAGATCGCGGCCGCCAGCCAGCTTGAGGCCTGGCAAGTACCAGTATGGGTGACCGGCTGGGAATCCCAGGTCCCGTTGACTTTTAAGGCCGTGAGTAGGTTTCTTTCCGTTTCGGAGGTGCGTTCGCACTGCAGAAAGCCCATAGGAAAGGAGGAGGAGCTGTCAACGGACATTCTAAGCTGAATGTGCCTGCTCTCGTCAGATCGCGGCCGCCAGCCAGCTTGAGGCCTGGCAAGTACCAGTATGGGTGACCGGCTGGGTATCCCAGGTCCCGTTGACTTTTAAGGCCGTGAGTAGGTTTCTTTTCTTTTCGGAGGTGCGTTCGCACTGCAGAAAGCCCATAGGAAAGGAGGAGGAGCTGTCAACGGGCATTCTAAGCTGAATGTGCCTGCTCTCGTCAGATCGCGGCCGCCAGCCAGCTTGAGGCCTGGCAAGTACCAGTATGGGTGACCGGCTGGGAATCCCAGGTCCCGTTGACTTTAAGGCCGTGAGTAGGTTTCTTTCCTTTTCGGAGGTGCGTTCGCACTGCAGAAAGCCCATAGGAAAGGAGGAGGAGCTGTCAACGGACATTCTAAGCTGAATGTGCCTGCTCTCGTCAGATCGCGGCCGCCAGCCAGCTTGAGGCCTGGCAAGTACCAGTATGGGTGACCGGCTGGGAATCCCAGGTCCCGTTGACTTTTAAGGCCGTGAGTAGGTTTCTTTCCGTTTCGGAGGTGCGTTCGCACTGCAGAAAGCCCATAGGAAAGGAGGAGGAGCTGTCAACGGACATTCTAAGCTGAATGTGCCTGCTCTCGTCAGATCGCGGCCGCCAGCCAGCTTGAGGCCTGGCAAGTACCAGTATGGGTGACCGGCTGGGAATCCCAGGTCCCGTTGACTTTTAAGGCCGTGAGTAGGTTTCTTTCCTTTTCGGAGGTGCGTTCGCACTGCAGAAAGCCCATAGGAAAGGAGGAGGAGCTGTCAACGGGCATTCTAAGCTGAATGTGCCTGCTCTCGTCAGATCGCGGCCGCCAGCCAGCTTGAGGCCTGGCAAGTACCAGTATGGGTGACCGGCTGGGAATCCCAGGTCCCGTTGACTTTTAAGGCCGTGAGTAGGTTTCTTTCCTTTTCGGAGGTGCGTTCGCACTGCAGAAAGCCCATAGGAAAGGAGGAGGAGCTGTCAACGGGCATTCTAAGCTGAATGTGCCTGCTCTCGTCAGATCGCGGCCGCCAGCCAGCTTGAGGCCTGGCAAGTACCAGTATGGGTGACCGGCTGGGAATCCCAGGTCCCGTTGACTTTTAAGGCCGTGAGTAGGTTTCTTTCCTTTTCGGAGGTGCGTTCGCACTGCAGAAAGCCCATAGGAAAGGAGGAGGAGCTGTCAACGGACATTCTAAGCTGAATGTGCCTGCTCTCGTCAGATCGCGGCCGCCAGCCAGCTTGAGGCCTGGCAAGTACCAGTATGGGTGACCGGCTGGGAATCCCAGGTCCCGTTGACTTTTAAGGCCGTGAGTAGGTTTCTTTCCTTTTCGGAGGTGCGTTCGCACTGCAGAAAGCCCATAGGAAAGGAGGAGGAGCTGTCAACGGGCATTCTAAGCTGAATGTGCCTGCTCTCGTCAGATCGCGGCCGCCAGCCAGCTTGAGGCCTGGCAAGTACCAGTATGGGTGACCGGCTGGGAATCCCAGGTCCCGTTGACTTTTAAGGCCGTGAGTAGGTTTCTTTCCGTTTCGGAGGTGCGTTCGCACTGCAGAAAGCCCATAGGAAAGGAGGAGTAGCTGTCAACGGACATTCTAAGCTGAATGTGCCTGCTCTCGTCAGATCGCGGCCGCCAGCCAGCTTGAGGCCTGGCAAGTACCAGTATGGGTGACCGGCTGGGTATCCCAGGTCCCGTTGACTTTTAAGGCCGTGAGTAGGTTTCTTTTCTTTTCGGAGGTGCGTTCGCACTGCAGAAAGCCCATAGGAAAGGAGGAGGAGCTGTCAACGGGCATTCTAAGCTGAATGTGCCTGCTCTCGTCAGATCGCGGCCGCCAGCCAGCTTGAGGCCTGGCAAGTACCAGTATGGGTGACCGGCTGGGAATCCCAGGTCCCGTTGACTTTAAGGCCGTGAGTAGGTTTCTTTCCTTTTCGGAGGTGCGTTCGCACTGCAGAAAGCCCATAGGAAAGGAGGAGGAGCTGTCAACGGACATTCTAAGCTGAATGTGCCTGCTCTCGTCAGATCGCGGCCGCCAGCCAGCTTGAGGCCTGGCAAGTACCAGTATGGGTGACCGGCTGGGAATCCCAGGTCCCGTTGACTTTTAAGGCCGTGAGTAGGTTTCTTTTCTTTTCGGAGGTGCGTTCGCACTGCAGAAAGCCCATAGGAAAGGAGGAGGAGCTGTCAACGGGCATTCTAAGCTGAATGTGCCTGCTCTCGTCAGATCGCGGCCGCCAGCCAGCTTGAGGCCTGGCAAGTACCAGTATGGGTGACCGGCTGGGAATCCCAGGTCCCGTTGACTTTAAGGCCGTGAGTAGGTTTCTTTCCTTTTCGGAGGTGCGTTCGCACTGCAGAAAGCCCATAGGAAAGGAGGAGGAGCTGTCAACGGGCATTCTAAGCTGAATGTGCCTGCTCTCGTCAGATCGCGGCCGCCAGCCAGCTTGAGGCCTGGCAAGTACAAGTATGGGAGACCGGCTGGGAATCCCAGGTCCCATTGACTTTTAAGGCCGTGAGTAGGTTTCTTTCCTTTTCGGAGGTGCGTTCGCACTGCAGAAAGCCCATAGGAAAGGAGGAGGAGCTGTCAATGGGCATTCTAAGCTGAATGTGCCTGCTCTCGTCAGATCGCGGCCGCCAGCCAGCTTGAGGCCTGGCAAGTACCAGTATGGGTGACCGGCTGGGAATCCCAGGTCCCGTTGACTTTTAAGGCCGTGAGTAGGTTTCTTTCCTTTTCGGAGGTGCGTTCGCACTGCAGAAAGCCCATAGGAAAGGTGGAGGAGCTGTCAACGGGCATTCTAAGCTGAATGTGCCTGCTCTCATCAGATCGCGGCCGCCAGCCAGCTTGAGGCCTGGCAAGTACCAGTATGGGTGACCGGCTGGGAATCCCAGGTCCCGTTGACTTTTAAGGCCGTGAGTAGGTTTCTTTCCGTTTCGGAGGTGCGTTCGCACTGCAGAAAGCCCATAGGAAAGGAGGAGGAGCTGTCAACGGGCATTCTAAGCTGAATGTGCCTGCTCTTGTCAGATCGCGGCCGCCAGCCAGCTTGAGGCCTGGCAAGTACCAGTATGGGTGACCGGCTGGGAATCCCAGGTCCCGTTGACTTTTAAGGCCGTGAGTAGGTTTCTTTCCTTTTCGGAGGTGCGTTCGCACTGCAGAAAGCCCATAGGAAAGGAGAAGGAGCTGTCAACGGGCATTCTAAGCTGAATGTGCCTGCTCTCGTCAGATCGCGGCCGCCAGCCAGCTTGAGGCCTGGCAAGTACCAGTATGGGTGACCGGCTGGGAATCCCAGGTCCTGTTGACTTTTAAGGCCGTGAGTAGGTTTCTTTCCGTTTCGGAGGTGCGTTCGCACTGCAGAAAGCCCATAGGAAAGGAGGAGGAGCTGTCAACGGGCATTCTAAGCTGAATGTGCCTGCTCTCGTCAGATCGCGGCCGCCAGCCAGCTTGAGGCCTGGCAAGTACCAGTATGGGTGACCGGCTGGGAATCCCAGGTCCCGTTGACTTTTAAGGCCGTGAGTAGGTTTCTTTCCGTTTCGGAGGTGCGTTCGCACTGCAGAAAGCCCATAGGAAAGGAGGAGGAGCTGTCAACGGGCATTCTAAGCTGAATGTGCCTGCTCTCGTCAGATCGCGGCCGCCAGCCAGCTTGAGGCCTGGCAAGTACCAGTATGGGTGACCGGCTGGGAATCCCAGGTCCCGTTGACTTTTAAGGCCGTGAGTAGGTTTCTTTCCTTTTCGGAGGTGCGTTCGCACTGCAGAAAGCCCATAGGAAAGGAGGAGGAGCTGTCAACGGGCATTCTAAGCTGAATGTGCCTGCTCTCGTCAGATCGCGGCCGCCAGCCAGCTTGAGGCCTGGCAAGTACCAGTATGGGTGACCGGCTGGGAATCCCAGGTCCCGTTGACTTTTAAGGCCGTGAGTAGGTTTCTTTACGTTTCGGAGGTGCGTTCGCACTGCAGAAAGCCCATAGGAAAGGAGGAGGAGCTGTCAACGGGCATTCTAAGCTGAATGTGCCTGCTCTCGTCAGATCGCGGCCGCCAGCCAGCTTGAGGCCTGGCAAGTACCAGTATGGGTGACCGGCTGGGAATCCCAGGTCCCGTTGACTTTTAAGGCCGTGAGTAGGTTTCTTTCCTTTTCGGAGGTGCGTTCGCACTGCAGAAAGCCCATAGGAAAGGAGGAGGAGCTGTCAACGGGCATTCTAAGCTGAATGTGCCTGCTCTCGTCAGATCGCGGCCGCCAGCCAGTTTGAGGCCTGGCAAGTACCAGTATGGGTGACCGGCTGGGAATCCCAGGTCCCGTTGACTTTTAAGGCCGTGAGTAGGTTTCTTTCCTTTTCGGAGGTGCGTTCGCACTGCAGAAAGCCCATAGGAAAGGAGGAGGAGCTGTCAACGGGCATTCTAAGCTGAATGTGCCTGCTCTCGTCAGATCGCGGCCGCCAGCCAGCTTGAGGCCTGGCAAGTACCAGTATGGGTGACCGGCTGGGAATCCCAGGTCCCGTTGACTTTTAAGGCCGTGAGTAGGTTTCTTTCCTTTTCGGAGGTGCGTTCGCACTGCAGAAAGCCCATAGGAAAGGAGGAGGAGCTGTCAACGGGCATTCTAAGCTGAATGTGCCTGCTCTCGTCAGATCGCGGCCGCCAGCCAGCTTGAGGCCTGGCAAGTACCAGTATGGGTGACCGGCTGGGAATCCCAGGTCCCGTTGACTTTTAAGGCCGTGAGTAGGTTTCTTTCCGTTTCGGAGGTGCGTTCGCACTGCAGAAAGCCCATAGGAAAGGAGGAGGAGCTGTCAACGGACATTCTAAGCTGAATGTGCCTGCTCTCGTCAGATCGCGGCCGCCAGCCAGCTTGAGGCCTGGCAAGTACCAGTATGGGTGACCGGCTGGGAATCCCAGGTCCCGTTGACTTTTAAGGCCGTGAGTAGGTTTCTTTCCTTTTCGGAGGTGCGTTCGCACTGCAGAAAGCCCATAGGAAAGGAGGAGGAGCTGTCAACGGGCATTCTAAGCTGAATGTGCCTGCTCTCGTCAGATCGCGGCCGCCAGCCAGCTTGAGGCCTGGCAAGTACCAGTATGGGTGACCGGCTGGGAATCCCAGGTCCCGTTGACTTTTAAGGCCGTGAGTAGGTTTCTTTCCGTTTCGGAGGTGCGTTCGCACTGCAGAAAGCCCATAGGAAAGGAGGAGGAGCTGTCAACGGACATTCTAAGCTGAATGTGCCTGCTCTCGTCAGATCGCGGCCGCCAGCCAGCTTGAGGCCTGGCAAGTACCAGTATGGGTGACCGGCTGGGAATCCCAGGTCCCGTTGACTTTTAAGGCCGTGAGTAGGTTTCTTTTCTTTTCGGAGGTGCGTTCGCACTGCAGAAAGCCCATAGGAAAGGAGGAGGAGCTGTCAACGGGCATTCTAAGCTGAATGTGCCTGCTCTCGTCAGACCGCGGCCGCCAGCCAGCTTGAGGCCTGGCAAGTACCAGTATGGGTGACCGGCTGGGAATCCCAGGTCCCGTTGACTTTAAGGCCGTGAGTAGGTTTCTTTCCTTTTCGGAGGTGCGTTCGCACTGCAGAAAGCCCATAGGAAAGGAGGAGGAGCTGTCAACGGGCATTCTAAGCTGAATGTGCCTGCTCTCGTCAGATCGCGGCCGCCAGCCAGCTTGAGGCCTGGCAAGTACCAGTATGGGTGACCGGCTGGGAATCCCAGGTCCCGTTGACTTTTAAGGCCGTGAGTAGGTTTCTTTCCTTTTCGGAGGTGCGTTCGCACTGCAGAAAGCCCATAGGAAAGGAGGAGGAGCTGTCAACGGGCATTCTAAGCTGAATGTGCCTGCTCTCGTCAGATCGCGGCCGCCAGCCAGCTTGAGGCCTGGCAAGTACCAGTATTGGTGACCGGCTGGGAATCCCAGGTCCCGTTGACTTTTAAGGCCGTAAGTAGGTTTCTTTCCTTTTCGGAGGTGCGTTCGCACTGCAGAAAGCCCATAGGAAAGGAGGAGGAGCTGTCAACGGGCATTCTAAGCTGAATGTGCCTGCTCTCGTCAGATCGCGGCCGCCAGCCAGCTTGAGGCCTGGCAAGTACCAGTATGGGTGACCGGCTGGGAATCCCAGGTTCCGTTGACTTTTAAGGCCGTGAGTAGGTTTCTTTCCTTTTCGGAGGTGCGTTCGCACTGCAGAAAGCCCATAGGAAAGGAGGAGGAGCTGTCAACGGGCATTCTAAGCTGAATGTGCCTGCTCTCGTCAGATCGCGGCCGCCAGCCAGCTTGAGGCCTGGCAAGTACCAGTATGGGTGACCGGCTGGGAATCCCAGGTCCCGTTGACTTTTAAGGCCGTGAGTAGGTTTCTTTCCTTTTCGGAGGTGCGTTCGCACTGCAGAAAGCCCATAGGAAAGGAGGAGGAGCTGTCAACGGGCATTCTAAGCTGAATGTGCCTGCTCTCGTCAGATCGCGGCCGCCAGCCAGCTTGAGGCCTGGCAAGTACTAGTATGGGTGACCGGCTGGGAATCCCAGGTCCCGTTGACTTTTAAGGCCGTGAGTAGGTTTTTTTCCGTTTCGGAGGTGCGTTCGCACTGCAGAAAGCCCATAGGAAAGGAGGAGGAGCTGTCAACGGACATTCTAAGCTGAATGTGCCTGCTCTCGTCAGATCGCGGCCGCCAGCCAGCTTGAGGCCTGGCAAGTACCAGTATGGGTGACCGGCTGGGAATCCCAGGTCCCGTTGACTTTAAGGCCGTGAGTAGGTTTCTTTCCTTTTCGGAGGTGCGTTCGCACTGCAGAAAGCCCATAGGAAAGGAGGAGGAGCTGTCAACGGGCATTCTAAGCTGAATGTGCCTGCTCTCGTCAGATCGCGGCCGCCAGCCAGCTTGAGGCCTGGCAAGTACAAGTATGGGAGACCGGCTGGGAATCCCAGGTCCCATTGACTTTTAAGGCCGTGAGTAGGTTTCTTTCCTTTTCGGAGGTGCGTTCGCACTGCAGAAAGCCCATAGGAAAGGAGGAGGAGCTGTCAATGGGCATTCTAAGCTGAATGTGCCTGCTCTCGTCAGATCGCGGCCGCCAGCCAGCTTGAGGCCTGGCAAGTACCAGTATGGGTGACCGGCTGGGAATCCCAGGTCCCGTTGACTTTTAAGGCCGTGAGTAGGTTTCTTTCCTTTTCGGAGGTGCGTTCGCACTGCAGAAAGCCCATAGGAAAGGAGGAGGAGCTGTCAACGGGCATTCTAAGCTGAATGTGCCTGCTCTCGTCAGATCGCGGCCGCCAGCCAGCTTGAGGCCTGGCAAGTACCAGTATGGGTGACCGGCTGGGAATCCCAGGTCCCGTTGACTTTTAAGGCCGTGAGTAGGTTTCTTTCCTTTTCGGAGGTGCGTTCGCACTGCAGAAAGCCCATAGGAAAGGAGGAGGAGCTGTCAACGGGCATTCTAAGCTGAATGTGCCTGATCTCGTCAGATCGCGGCCGCCAGCCAGCTTGAGGCCTGGCAAGTACCAGTATGGGTGACCGGCTGGGAATCCCAGGTCCCGTTTACTTTTAAGGCCGTGAGTAGGTTTCTTTCCGTTTCGGAGGTGCGTTCGCACTGCAGAAAGCCCATAGGAAAGGAGGAGGAGCTGTCAACGGGCATTCTAAGCTGAATGTGCCTGCTCTCGTCAGATCGCGGCCGCCAGCCAGCTTGAGGCCTGGCAAGTACCAGTATGGGTGACCGGCTGGGAATCCCAGGTCCCGTTGACTTTTAAGGCCGTGAGTAGGTTTCTTTCCGTTTCGGAGGTGCGTTCGCACTGCAGAAAGCCCATAGGAAAGGAGGAGGAGCTGTCAACGGGCATTCTAAGCTGAATGTGCCTGCTCTCGTCAGATCGCGGCCACCAGCCAGCTTGAGGCCTGGCAAGTACCAGTATGGGTGACCGGCTGGGAATCCCAGGTCCCGTTGACTTTTAAGGCCGTGAGTAGGTTTCTTTCCTTTTCGGAGGTGCGTTCGCTCTGCAGAAAGCCCATAGGAAAGGAGGAAGAGCTGTCAACGGGCATTCTAAGCTGAATGTGCCTGCTCTCGTCAGATCGCGGCCGCCAGCCAGCTTGAGGCCTGGCAAGTACCAGTATGGGTGACCGGCTGGGAATCCCAGGTCCCGTTGACTTTTAAGGCCGTGAGTAGGTTTCTTTCCTTTTCGGAGGTGCGTTCGCACTGCAGAAAGCCCATAGGAAAGGAGGAGGAGCTGTCAACGGGCATTCTAAGCTGAATGTGCCTGCTCTCGTCAGATCGCGGCCGCCAGCCAGCTTGAGGCCTGGCAAGTACCAGTATGGGTGACCGGCTGGGAATCCCAGGTCCCGTTGACTTTTAAGGCCGTGAGTAGGTTTCTTTCCTTTTCGGAGGTGCGTTCGCACTGCAGAAAGCCCATAGGAAAGGAGGAGGAGCTGTCAACGGGCATTCTAAGCTGAATGTGCCTGCTCTCGTCAGATCGCGGCCGCCAGCCAGCTTGAGGCCTGGCAAGTACCAGTATGGGTGACCGGCTGGAAAACCCAGGTCCCGTTGACTTTTAAGGCCGTGAGTAGGTTTCTTTCCGTTTCGGAGGTGCGTTCGCACTGCAGAAAGCCCATAGGAAAGGAGGAGGAGCTGTCAACGGGCATTCTAAGCTGAATGTGCCTGCTCTCGTCAGATCGCGGCCGCCAGCCAGCTTGAGGCCTGGCAAGTACCAGTATGGGTGACCGGCTGGGAATCCCAGGTCCCGTTGACTTTTAAGGCCGTGAGTAGGTTTCTTTCCTTTTCGGAGGTGCGTTCGCACTGCAGAAAGCCCATAGGAAAGGAGGAGGAGCTGTCAACGGGCATTCTAAGCTGAATGTGCCTGCTCTCGTCAGATCGCGGCCGCCAGCCAGCTTGAGGCCTGGCAAGTACCAGTATGGGTGACCGGCTGGGAATCCCAGGTCCCGTTGACTTTTAAGGCCGTGAGTAGGTTTCTTTCCTTTTCGGAGGTGCGTTCGCACTGCAGAAAGCCCATAGGAAAGGAGGAGGAGCTGTCAACGGGCATTCTAAGCTGAATGTG